>NW_027280824.1:0-10154 GCF_046629955.1 Centroberyx affinis
AATACGTTTACATTAGTTCTATTCTTGTCTTTTTTGGGGGCCCTCTGGCTGCTGGGGCCCAAGGCAGTCGACTACCTTTGCCTAATGGTAAGACCGCCCCATGATCACCATCTAAGTCAGCCAGTTAGGAGCTACTTTTAGCCTTAGATGTTTCTGAATACGGCCCCTGGAGCCCAGGTTCATCAGCTGGCAATTTTCAACGCAAAGCATGGATTACGATTTAAGAGTGCAAGTATTATTAACAATAATAGAAAGCTGAATAGGCTTATCAGTTTTAGTAGCAGTATTAACATTGAACATTCCTGCAGTTCTGTCACAAACACTCATTCATTACAGAATATTATGAACTTGGCACTGACTGTCAAGCAGCTGTGTTGGTTGGTAGGTGAGGTCAGGTCTAGGTCCCGGGCCACGGCCAAACTCAAAGCCCCTCCTGTATGGGAAGCCTCCACTTCGTAAACAGACAGAGCGCACAGGGTGAATTTTATGAATGGAAGTGTGAATGGAGGAGATGCCTTCCCCTGCAAAACTTATTTTATTGCAGTTATACTCTACCCGGTATTTGCGAAACAAAATCACTGAAGTGAAAGTTCTGTCACAAAACTATATTGTTACGTATCCTTGCACATTTTTAAGTGGGTTTACGGAAATCCTGGAGCTTTCTTAGTGCGTGTGACGTAGACTACACCACTGGATGGATCAGTGATGAAATGATCAGTTCAGTCAAAAACAGACAGAAATTAACCGTCTGTTCAGTTTTGTTGAGACGGACAAGTTGTAGGTTTAGCTGTTCACAAAGCTGAGGACCTCCAATATGGCCGCCGGAGGGAGTTTTAAACCACCTGAAATTCCTTTGGCTTGTGCACACTTTTTGTTTTTAGACTGTTATGATGTTGTGATGTGTCTTAATTGCGTCAATTATTACCAACAGCCTGTTATTGTTTTGTTTCAATTCCAGGTGGGACACCTTACTTTTTTTTTTTTTTTTTAACTCTTTTTATTGGGTTTTTTGGTACAAAACATACACCATCTCTAAAGATTTCCTCCAAAACATAACACACGCTCATATTCACACCTATACGCATAAATAAAATATTTGAATGGTGTATGACAAATCTCCAAATACTCAAAAATATTATATAAGCACATTAACACACACTAAAAACACAAAACAAAACAAATTAAAAAAAAAAAAAAAAAAAGTGTGTTTACATTTTTTACTTTTTTTAGGCCAATTCTAAGGTGAGTTCAGTACAGTCTTATTGAAGTAATTTATAAATGATTGCCATATTGCATGAAACCTACCTACATTCCCCCTCATTGTGAACTTAATTTTTTCTAACTGAAGATGTTGCATAACGTCCCTCATCAGAGCTGAGTAAGTTGGTGATTTTGTTTGTTTCCAGTTAAGTAATATCAATCTACGAGCTAAAAGTGTAACAAATGCAATCATATTATATTGATTGTTAGATAGTGTGATATTTCGGTCTTTAACACCAAAAATAACTAGAATAATGGGAGACCTTTCTGATAAGTTTATGGCGTCCGACCTCTCCTGCACAATAACCACACCTCTGTTTTTCACCTTTGTACCATTATTTGTTGTATTGTGTGCAAATAAATAAACAAAATTATAATATCTCATAATTGACCGATCCAGCCAAAATCGCCATGACTGAAATCTTTACTTTCTGTGACTCAGTAGAAGATTAAATTACTCGAGGAGGTTTATTTTTTTGCAGTGTGCCCACATCACAACTCATCAGGTGGAATAAATTGGGACAATCTGACACACAATGCAGAATGACATTGACTGGCCATCTCTCAGCTCATTTTCAGAAAATGTAATCTGGGATGTTTGATTATGAGATGATGAGAGGAGAAGAGAGAGGGAGAGAGAGAGAGAGAGAGAGAAGCAGACGGAGAAAGAAAATAAAAAAAATGATCGAGGGAGAGTGAAACAGACAGGGAAGAAGAGGAGAGGGAGGAAGAGGAGGAATAGATAGAGACAGAGGAGATAAGTCATTCAGTAATTCACATTTTTACATCTATTTAATTTCCGTCAGGTATTACCCAGAATCCCAGAAGAAATCTACTCAAATATGAAGATTCAATCAATGTGGGTTTGACCAGAATACATAAAAGTCAAGTCATTTTAAATAGTGCAACAAACAAAGAAAAAACCTTTTTACCTTTTCTCCATGACTTGCATGGATTTCCCTAAAGCACTTATATCTTACATGGTCATGATTCTCGGGTCACAGGGATATTTTTCAGGCTGTTGTGCTATTTCTGTGTTCTAATAATTTATGTTAAATGTATTTAGTGTTAATCACCTTTGACCTTTTCACGGCTGTCAAACAACTAAATGATCATTACAATTTAATTATCTGGAAGTCACAAAATGCTAACAAGCTAACAAACTTCTGTACAAGAGAGGAGTCATGTTAGCATTTTGACTGCTCCTGCTCCTGCTCCTGCTCCTCCTGCCCCTGCTCCTGCTCCTGCTCCTGCTCCTGCTCCTGCTCCTGCTCCTGCTCCTGCTCCTGCTCCTGCCCCTCCTGCTCCTGCTCCTGCTCCTGCCCCTGCTCCAGCTCCTGCTCCTGCCCCTCCTCCTCCTGCCCCTGCTCCTGCCCATGGTCCTCCTGCTCCTGCTCCTGCTCCTGCCCCTGCCCCTGCCCCTGCCCCTGCCCCTGCCCCTGCCCCTGCCCCTGCCCCTCCCCTGCCCCTGCCCCTGCTCCTGCTCCTGCTCCTCCTCCTGCTCCTCCTGCTCCTGCTCCTGCTCCTGCTCCTGCCCCTCCTCCTCCTGCTCCTGCTCCTGCTCCTGCTCCTGCTCCTGCTCCTGCCCTCCTGCTCCTGCTCCTGCTCCTGCTCCTGCTCCTGCCCCTGCTCCTGCCCATGGTCCTCCTGCTCCTGCTCCTGCTCCTGCCCCTGCCCCTGCCCCTGCCCCTGCCCCTGCTCCTGCTCCTGCTCCTCCTCCTGCCCCTCCTCCTCCTGCCCCTGCTCCTGCCCATGGTCCTCCTGCTCCTGCTCCTGCTCCTGCCCCTGCCCCTGCCCCTGCCCCTGCCCCTCCCCTGCCCCTGCCCCTGCTCCTGCTCCTGCTCCTCCTCCTGCTCCTCCTGCTCCTGCTCCTGCTCCTGCTCCTGCTCCTGCCCCTCCTCCTCCTGCTCCTGCTCCTGCTCCTGCTCCTGCTCCTGCTCCTGCCCCTCCTGCTCCTGCTCCTGCTCCTGCTCCTGCTCCTGCTCCTGCTCCTGCCCCTGCTCCTGCCCATGGTCCTCCTGCTCCTGCTCCTGCTCCTGCCCCTGCCCCTGCCCCTGCCCCTGCCCCTGCTCCTGCTCCTGCTCCTCCTCCTGCCCCTCCTCCTCCTGCCCCTGCTCCTGCCCATGGTCCTCCTGCTCCTGCTCCTGCTCCTGCCCCTGCCCCTGCCCCTGCCCCTGCCCCTGCCCCTGCCCCTGCTCCTGCTCCTGCTCCTCCTCCTGCTCCTCCTGCTCCTGCTCCTGCTCCTGCCCCTCCTCCTCCTGCTCCTGCTCCTGCTCCTGCTCCTGCTCCTCCTGCTCCTGCTCCTGCTCCTGCTCCTGCCCCTCCTC
The DNA here is from genome assembly GCF_046629955.1 of Centroberyx affinis. NCBI lineage: Eukaryota > Metazoa > Chordata > Actinopteri > Beryciformes > Berycidae > Centroberyx > Centroberyx affinis. Next base: position 3,588 of record NW_027280824.1, read on the forward strand.
CTCCTGCTCCTGCTCCTCCTGCTCCTGCTCCTGCTCCTGCTCCTGCTCCTCCTCCTGCTCCTGCTCCTGCCCCTGCTCCTGCCCCTGCTCCTGCCCCTGCTCTTGCCTCCTGCTCCTGCTCCTGCTCCTGCCCCTGCTCCTCCTCCTGCTCCTGCTCCTCCTGCTCCTGCTCCTGCTCCTGCTCCTGCCCCTGCTCCTGCCCCTGCTCCTACTCCTGCTCCTCCTGCTCCTCCTGCTCCTGCTCCTCCTGCTCCTGCTCCTGCTCCTGCTCCTCCTGCTCCTGCTCCTGCTCTGCTCCTGCCCCTGCTCCTGCCCCTGCTCTTGCTCCTGCTCCTCCTGCTCCTGCTCCTGCTCCTGCCCCTGCTCCTCCTCCTGCTCCTGCTCCTCCTGCTCCTGCTCCTGCTCCTCCTGCTCCTGCTCCTGCTCCTGCCCCTGCTCCTCCTCCTGCTCCTGCTCCTCCCTGCTCCTCCTGCTCCTGCTCCTGCTCCTGCCCTGCTCCTGCTCCTGCTCCTGCTCCTCCTGCTCCTGCTCCTGCTCCTGCTCCTGCCCCTGCTCCTCCTCCTGCTCCTGCTCCTCCTGCTCCTGCTCCTGCTCCTGCTCCTGCCCCTGCCCCTGCTCTTGCTCCTGCCCCTGCCCCTGCCCCTCCTCCTCCTGCTCCTGCTCCTGCTCCTGCCTCTCCTCCTCCTGCTCCTCCTCCTCCTCCTCCCCCTCCTCCTGCTCCTGTCAGCTCCCAGGCTCCCAGGCCAGCTACAGACCAGAAGAGTTGGACTGCAGGATGATTCAGAAACAGAAATATTAATCATCTTTAGAGGAAATGACCTGTAAAAAAAGACAATCAATATCTAACCAAATATTAGTTCACACACACCGTGACATCACTGTTTAATCATTGACTGTGACTCACCGACAGATTTGAAGTGGACTTCATCTATGAGACGTGTGTGTGTGTGTGTGTGTGTGTGTGTGTGTGTGTGTGTGTGTGTGTGTTATCACACTCCCTCCTGTATCTTCTTTGTAGTTTCCCAGTTTTCCCAGTTTAACCATTGACTTACTGAATGTTTACTGACTGATTGTTGCGGTTAAGTACAATGACCAATGGCTGATGTATTCCCAGTGCCATTGTTGGCCAGGAGGGAGGGAAGGGGGAGGGGGGGGGGGGGGTTCCAGATTACCTAAACCCCCATGCCCCCCTCTGGCGGCCATATTGGAGGGCCACTAAAAATGAGTGTACCATTCATCAGCTAGGTTCTTAACATATTCCAATGGCCAAAAGGTTTGCTAACACACACACACACACACACACACACACACACAAACACACACACACAAACACACACACACACACACACACACACACACACACACAAACACACACACACAAACACTTACATACACACACTGGTACAGAGACACAAAATAAAGACATGCTTTTGGCTGTGCTCCTCTCCTCTCCTCTCTCCTCCTCTCCTCCTCTCCTCTCTCCTCTCCTTTCCTCTCCTCTCTCCTCCTCTCCTCCTCTCCTCTCTCCTCTCTCCTCTCCTTTCCTCTCTCCTCTCTCCTCTCCTTTCCTCTCTCATCTCTCCTCTCCTCTCTCCTCTCTCCTCTCCTCTCTCCTCTCTCCTCTCCTCTCCTCTCCTCCTCTCCTCTCTCCTCTCCTTTCCTCTCTCCTCTCCTCTCCTCTCCCTCTCCTCTCCTCTCCTTTCCTCTTCTCTCTCCTCTCCTCTCCTCTCCTTACCTCTCTCCTCTCCTCTCTCCTCTCCTCTCCTCCTCCCTCCTCCTCCTGATATGTAGTAATATGTGGAGATGATAAAGTATTGATTTGTGCTGGAGGGATATTTGACAGGCAGACAGTAGCTGTAACAGACTCAGGTTGTAATCTCACTTGCTGGATAATTAGCAGCTGAGTTATTATGCTGAGAGCGAGGCACTGTGGCTGAACTATACAGGGTTAGGGGCAGGGATTTGAAGGCCGATACTGATACCGATATTTAGGACTGAAGTTTTGAAAGCTGAGATTTTGTGTTGATATTCATTCATATCTCTTCAATCTAATCAATCAAACCGCATCATATCATCATATCAGAGGTGGAACTGATCTGATTTTTAATAAACGGACAGTATCTGCCTCTTATATCGGGGGGGTTCTTCTTATTATTTTTTTTTATAATTATTTAGACCAACTTTTTTTTTTTTTTTTCCTCCCCTCACATCAGGTTTCTACGGAAGAGGATTAGGGCCACATGTGAAAAATGTATTTGAGTTCTGACTTTAAAGTCAGAATTCTGAGATTAAGTCAGAACTCTGACTTTCTGACTCTGTTTTGTCGGGTGAAAAAAAAAAAAAGTTTTGTTAGGTGAAAAAAAAAGAAAAAAAAAAAGTCAGGTGAAAAAGAATTCTGAGTTTAAAGTCAGAATTCTGACTTTTTTCTCAGAATTCTGACTTTTTCTCAGAATTCTGACTTTTTTTTTTTTTTTTTCACCTGACAAAACTTTTTTTTTTTTTTTCACCTGACAACTTTTTTTTTTTTTTTCACCTGACAAAACTTTTTTTTTTTTTTTTTTCACCTGACAACTTTTTTTTTTGGTGGCCCTAATCCTCTTCCGTAGGTTTCTCACCCATAACCCAAGCTACATGTATAAAAAAATTAAAATTAAAGTAACTACGAGCATAACAATATCGTGACATATACACTGAGACTCAATAAAACTATTAGATCAAAATAAATACGCTCAATTACCCAAAACTGAATGGAGTTTGGTATACGGGAGGAGAGAAACCAAAACAAAAACAACAAAGAAATAAAAATAAAATAAAATAAAATCGGTGGTTCTTATTTTAACAGATATGGAAACTTTTACCAAATTCCGGAAACAAGTGAAACTCCGTTGGAAGCGAAGTGAAGTCTGAGGTTTTTTTTTTTTTTGTGTTTGAAGAGATTTGAAATGTGAAATGATTTGTAAAGATGAAAATGTGCTGCAGTGAACAGTGGAGTGGCATCATTACTAATTCATGTCTGATCCTGGCCGGTAAAACCCTGGAGACCAACCACCGTGTCAACACACACACACACACACACACACACACACACACACACACACACACACACACACACACACACACACACACACACACACAGGAGGTGTGGAGGAGCCGGACTGAGTTAAAGAGCGATTCCACTTTCATTATTGGTTTCAACCTTTCTTCTTTTTCTTTTATTGTTTCTTTCTTTCTTTCTTTCTTTCTTTCTTTCTTTCTTTCTTTCTTTCTTTCATGTATTTTCCTTCTTGATTCCCCCATCCCTTTCCTATTCTTGTCGTTCTCTCCCACTTTTTCATTTCTAACCTAAAGCTTTTTGCTGTTGACATGTTGAGAGATTCTGACGATGAATAAACCCACATAATAATATCTAGAGAGAGAGAGAGAGACAGAGAGAGAGAGATAGAGAAAGAGAGAGAGAGAGAGAGAGACAGAGAGAGAGAGAGAGAGAAAGAGAGAGAGACAGAGAGAGAGAGATAGAGAAAGAGAGAGAGAGAGAGAGAGACAGAGAGAGAGAGAAACAGAAAAAGAGTGTTTCCAATGACATTTTGAAGGAATGAGTTGCTGTTATCATCGTGTGTGTGTGTGTGTGTGTGTGTGTGTGTGTCTGTGTGTGTGTGTGTGTGTGTGTGTGTGTGTGTGTCTGTGTGTGTGTGTGTGTGTGTGTGTGTCTGTGTGTGTGTGTGTGTGTACATGCAAAAGTGTGTGACCCCTGTGTGCAATGATTCTAACGTGTGTTTAAGGAAGACAAATTGTACGTGTGTTTGTTTTTGCATGTATTTGTGTGTGTGTGTGTGTGTGTGTGTGTGTGAGAGAGTGTGTGTGTGTGTGTGTGTGTGAGAGAGAGTGTGTGTGTGTGTGTGTGTGTGTGTGTGTGTCGCTTGAACACCATCTTTTGAGCTCAAGAGGGATTAAGTCAGAGGAAAGTTTAGCTGACTGACACACACACACACAGTTGCACACAAAACAACTGGCCTTTCTCTTTCTCTCTCTCTCTCTCTCTCACACACACACACACACACACACACACACACAGTTGCACACAAAACAACTGGCCTTTCTCTCTCTCTCTCTCTCTCTCTCTCTCTCTCTCTCTCTCTCTCTCTCTCTCTCTCTCACACACACACACACACACACACGTCATGTTTAGGTGTGTTTTGCTGTAGAAATCAGAGTTGATTGTTGAGGAGGAGATACAATCACAGTGATTAGAGGACAACATTTAGACTGGAAACTGGCTGGAGAGAGAGAAATGTCACTCACACACACACACACACACACACACACACTACATGTCTTAGAAGTGTGTGTGCATGTATGTGTGTGTGTGTGTGTTTATGGCTGTGTGTGAGTGTGTGAAAGGGAGAGGGAGAAAGAAAGAGAACAGAAATATTTGTAATATGTGTATGTGTGTGTGCTTATAACAGGTGTGTGTGTGTGTGTGTGTGTAAAAAAAAGGGTCTGTATGAAAAAATGTCTGTGTATCTGCGTGTGTGTGTGTGTGTGTGTTTAGTGTGTGTGTGTGTGTGTGTGTGTGTGTGTGTGTGTGTATGAAAGAGTGTGCATGTGTATCCAATAAAATAGTGTGTCTCTCCCTGTGTGTCTATAAAACAGTGTGTATAAAACTGTGTGTGTGTGTGTGATTGTAAAATGGTGTGTGTATAAAAATGTCTGTGTATCAAAAAGTGTATGTGTGTAGAAAACTGTGTGTGTGTGTGTGTGTGTGTGTGTGTGTTTGTAAATCACTGTGTGTAAAAAAAACATGTGTATCAAAATGTGTACGTGTATAAAACAGTGTGTGTGTGTATAAAAACGTGTGTGTGTGTGTACATAATGAATGTGTATAAAAATGTGTAGGCACTACATGTGTGTATAAAAATGTGTGTGTGTGTGTGTGTACAAAGCTGTGTGTATGTGCGTGTGTGTGTGTGTGTGAACGTGCATGGGTGTGTGTGTGTCTAAAACTGTGTGTATGTGTGTGTCTGTGTGTGTGTGTATAAATCTTGTGAGTGTATAAAATACTACGTGTATGTGTGTATAAAACGGTGTGCGTATAAAAACCTGTGTGTGTGTGTGTGTGTGTGTGTGTGTGTGTGTGTGTGTGTGTGTGTGTGTGTCCTCTAACTAAATGGACGGGTCTAATCACCTCAGAGGGAGGAACCTCTTCCCCTTCCGCCGCTTCTTAACATTAACGGATATTAACGGCCCCAACGCTCCTCCGTTTCCTACTGAGAAATGAAATACATCACTAATGCTTTATCACAAACATTACTAATGCTTTATGCAGACCTCTTACCATTAATAAATTATGGGATATGGAAAAGGGGAGGGGGGGGGGGGGGGGTAGCTGGTGGGGGGTTCAGAGGGGTAAAGGGGTTAGTTGGATTCGTTTCAGATATTAAACAGAAAGGAGCGCTTGATTTGTCTTATTCTGTGGTGATGAGGCGGGTAAATCACTGTTCACACACCGCTGGGTGACTGGGAGAGAATGCTTTTCACAAACGTGTGGAACAAACATAGCATAGCAGTACAGTGATAATTCATAGGAAAATTAAAGAATTATGCTTTCATTTTATCGCACAAACAATAATAAAGTTGACCAATGGGCCAAATTCCCAAAGTTAGTAGTGGAAAAAATACAATCTTAAGGGGAAAGAAAATGTTTGGAGGTATCTACAAATCAGGAATTGCGTTCCTATCGCATCTAGGATCCAGCATAATGAGGATAATTATATTCTGGATTACTTTAAACTATCACTCATCCAGCCTCTGTATTTTATAGAACAACTAACCAACTGCTTAGTAATGATTGTATGAACCTAAAAACACTATGGGAAAAGGATTTGAGGCGTATTTGGACAAAGGAGGAATGGTTAGAGATGTTGTCTAACAATGGGAAACGTGTAAGAGAGGCGAAGGGGAAATTCACCCAATATAAGATAATGCACCGTTTCTACTGGACTCCACTAAGACTCCATAGGACGGGTTTACTGGAAAATAATCTGTGCTGGAAATGTCAGAGGGAGACAGACAGACACACTATCGCACTGCATTTGGGATGGCAAGGCAAATATCCAGTTGTGTTGGAGGAAAGTTTTGGAATTTTTGAGTAATTGGCTCAGAAGAGTATTATCAATATCGCCAAGGTTATGTTTATTAGCGGATAGAACGCAAATACAAAGAATATCAAATGTGAAATTTTCTATATTTATGGTAGGAACCACTACTGCCGCCAGAATAATACTTAGATATTTTGGAAAACACCAGAGTTAGGAGAGTGGGCCGACACACTGACAACAACAGCCTCATATGAGTCAGGGCTTGATAAGATGAAGAGTGAAAAGAGGAAAGAGGCTCCATCTTGGGTCGATTTCTGGAACTATATTAAATTGACAAACTTATAATATGCCCTACATACGGATTCCCTTCCTGTTCATTTATTTACTTGTTTAGTTGCTTTCTATTGTTTTTTTGAGATGTATGCCATTTGGAGTTTTCATTTGTAATATAAACCACAAAGGAATGTATAAC